>NC_133480.1:17336120-17354453 GCF_025370935.1 Choristoneura fumiferana
TGGCTAGCCTTTAAAAGGCGTATGAAGAATCGACGGATGTGTGCCATTTTAGCCACAAAGAAACCTCTGGAGACTAAGGAAGTGTCTTCGTGGACCTGCAAAAGAGGCAGTCTCAGCTCTGCTAATCAGTGCGACTTCGCCTGAACGATTGATGGAAACATTAGAGCTACGATTTGGTGATCCAGACTGCATAATATCCAGGCTCATGCAAGACATTAAGAGATTGCAACCTGTGTCCCTAGAATATCAGAAGGATATCGTCCCATTTTCTGTTAAGGTGCAGAACTTTGTGGAAGCTGTGAGAGCAGTGGGACGCGACGAATACTTACAGGGCATGAGCGTTGTGTCGTTAATTTTGTCGAAACTTCCAACTGTTTTAATTTCAAAGTGGTCAGACTACAGTTTCCCCTTGATAAAGGCTGGGTTGAAGTCACGTTTGGAGATATTAGCCGACTTCTTACACACCGAAGCTGTACGCATATCTACTACTGCTAATATTCATACCATGAGCTACCGCGTCGACCAGAACAAATATAGACAGCACGACAACAACACCCGATCGCAAACCGTTCTACTACAACAACACGATCAACCGAACGAGAAGTGCCAGTTTTGCCGTGGAGCGAAACATAAGTTGTCAGAGTGTAAGCAATTCAAAAAGGCGCTTCGTAAAACACGATGGCAGTATGTCAAACGCCATGGCATTTGCTACAAGTGCCTAGACTCGCGTCACAATAGAGAAACTTGCCCTGCACCTGTATGCGATAAAGATAACTGTGGCCAAGCGCATCATAAATTGCTACACTTCATAAGCAGCGACGTGCGCCGAGCGAATATGCACACCGAGCCATCCACCGAGCAGCGCGCCGAGCCGCGCGCCGAGCCGCGCGCCGAGCCCCGAGACGTGCCGGTGCTGCTGGCCGCGCTGCGGCCCCGCCCGCGGCCCCGCGCGCCGTCGCGGCCGCCGCCCCTGCGGAAGTCGTCGCAAATGTGAACGCGAGCGAATATAAAGTGTTGCTAAAAGTTGTTCCTATTCGTATTTATACATCTGACGGACAAACAATAAACACTAGTGCTCTACTCGACGACGGCTCGACGGTGACCATGATCAGTGCCGACTTGGCGGCGCGCGCCGGGCTGCGCGGCCACCGAGAGACAATGCGCGTTTGCGGGCCTTGGAGCGACAACGCCATACGGTGTGAAAGTACAGTATTGAATATTGAACTCTCGGGTATGGACAATAAGACTTATAATATTAAAGCACGTAGTGTTACCGAGCTATCTTTACCGATTCAAAACTTAAGTATTGTCGACTGTAGTAAATATCCCTATTTAGGAAACATTAAAAATCAAATGTGTAACGCCGATGTCAAACCCGAAGTCTTAATAGGTCAAGACAACTATAGTTTATTGTTACCATTGCAAATAGTGTTGGGCAGTACAGGCGAGCCGTCCGCTACTCTCACCCCATTAGGTGGTGCATTCACGGGAACGTGAGTGTCCCTCGCGCGGGGGCGAGCGCGGGCGCGGTCACGCAGACGGCGCTGCTGGTGGGGCCGGGCCCCGCGGAAGCGCGCGCGCGCTCCGCGACCTGCACGACGAGGTGCGCCGTTCGTTCGCAGTGGACTCCATCGGAGTGGCAGGTAAGCCGCGGCAAAACAGGGACGATGTGAGCGCCGTTGAACAGCTCGAGCAGACGGCGACGCTTGTTGACGGGCGCTGGCACGTCGGCCTGCCCTGGCGGGACCCGATTGCTCGATGCCGGACTCGTATCCGAACGCGCTCAAGAGGCTGAACGGAATCGAAAGGAAAATGCAAAAGGACACCGGATACGCTCAGAGGTACGCCGAACGCGTGGATCATTTATTTGTAAATTCCTTTGCCAGGGAGCTACAGGACACTCGACGCACCGACAGGACGTGGTATTTGCCACATTTTGGCGTAGATAATGTCAATAAAAAAAAGCTGCGCTTGGTCTTCGACGCCGCAGATACGACTGAAGGTTTGTGTCTTAACGATTATCTGCATAAGGGTCCGGATCTACTCTGCTCGCTATTTGGAATTATGCTGCGTTTTAGAGAAAATAAAGTAGCTGTAACGGGAGACATTAAAGACATGTTCCTCAGGGTAAAGATCCAACCACAAGACCAAAACGCACTTCGATTTCTGTGGCGAGACAACCCTACTGGCCCAGTGAAAACTTATGTAATGACATCCCTAATATTCGGCGCAAAATGTTCTCCGTTCGTTGCGCAATTCATTAAAAACAAAAATGCATTGCGCTACGAGTCGTCGTCGCCGGCCGCCGTAGATGCTGTAGTCAATTCTCATTACATGGATGACTACATCCAGAGCCTGCCCGACGAGGCCACGGCCGTCCAGATGGTACGGGACGTCACCAACATACACAAGGAGGGCGGGTTCGAGATCCGCAACTGGACCAGCAACAGCCTTGCTGTCCTAAACAGTATACCGGAAGAAACTTTAGGTACTGCAGCCGTACGATTCAAAATTGACCAGCAGTATGAAGGTGAGCGCACGCTTGGTTTGTTGTGGTACCCAGGTACGGACGAGTTGGGGTTCGATGTCTCGTTAAAACGTATTCCTGATTGCATAATTCAACACAAGCAAAGGCCGACAAAAAGAATAATGCTTCGTGTTATAATGTCAATATTTGACGTTTTTGGGTTTTTGTCGCCCTTTATAATCCAAGGTCGGATTATGCTCCAGGATACGTGGCGTTTAGATATCGGATGGGATAACGAAATCCCAAATGATATTTACAAGAAATGGTGTGAGTGGATCGAACTCCTTAAAATTATAAATAAAATACGTGTGCCTAGGTATTATTATAGTGCGAGCGAGATGGAGAATAAACTGGTCGCTGACGGCGCGAGCGCCTTCCCGCAGCCCTCTGCTACGAGCGCTACGACGCAGCCGCGCGTAGACGCCTACGCCGCCGGCGAAACTAGTGCTACGAAGCCCGCCGCGCGCTCACCGACACCGCTGCCTGCTGCGAATGCTAAAAGTAAAAATGCAAGTTATATGAACTTAGAATTACACGTGTTTAGTGATGCCGCAGTTAAAGCAATGAGCGCGGTCGCTTATTGGCGCTGGTACGACGAAGGTGAAATTAAAATAGCATTTGTAGCCAGTAAGTGTAGGGTTGCGCCTGTTAAGTCCCTGACAGTGCCTCGCTTAGAGTTGCAAGCGGCGTTATTAGCGGCACGGTTGGCTGACGCTATTCAGAAGGCACATAAGCTGGACGTCGCGCGGCGTTACTTTTGGTGCGACTCGACCACCGTGTTGCATTGGTTGAACAACAGCTCCCGCAACTACAAGGCATTCGAAGCAAATCGACTAGGCGAGATCGATGACCTTACTAGTGTATCGGAATGGAGATATGTCCCCACTAAATTGAATGTGGCCGATATAGCTACCAGGGAGGTATTTGACTACAATTTATTTTTAAATGACTGGTTTAAGGGTCCTCAATTTTTATATTCGGATGAACGCTATTGGCCAGTAAATTTCTTAGAGCCTGAAAGTAAAGAGGTATTTTCTGGGTATGTAAATACAATCGAATTAAAGGGGTCAGAATTACCTGTACCTAACCCTGATCGATTTTCATCCTGGTTGCGGCTGCTGAGGTCCACTGCTGCTGTCCTAAAATTTATAGGTAAGTGTAGGAAACTTACCTGCGTTGACGACGACTGCGCAAGCATGGATCGCGCCGAGCGGCTACTGCTGCGGCACGCACAGGCGGAGAGCTTCGGTAAGGAGATCGCTGAAATAAAAAGGAATAAAATGATATCGCGGGATAGTAGGCTACTCACCTTGTCGCCCTATCTAGATCAAGATGGTCTCCTGCGTGTCGGCGGCCGCATTGATGCTGCTCCGGAAGTCGCCCTGGAAACGAAAAGACCGTTCATTCTCGACGGGTCACATCCGACGACGAGGCTGCTGGTGCGGCACTACCACGTGAAGGCAGCGCACGGTCAGCCCGAGTCCATCGTCAACGACCTGAAACAGAAATATTGGGTAATTAGATTAAGACCGACTGTTAAGTATGTTGCATCCCGTTGCATGCTTTGTAGATTGAGAAAGGCTAAGCCGCAGATTCCAAGAATGGGTGACTTACCAGAAGCGCGCATGGCTCATCACCAGAGGCCGTTCACCTTTTGCGGAGTGGATCTGTTCGGCCCCATGGAGGTCGTTGTGGGTAGGCGTCGCGAGAAAAGGTATGGAGTTCTCTTCACTTGTCTTACGGTTCGCGCTATTCACGTCGAAATAGTGCACTCACTTACTTCAGACGCACTTATAATGGCTCTTCGTAGAATGGCGTCTAGACGCGGCTGGCCTCGATTTGTCTATTCAGACAACGGCACTAACCTGCGAGCTGCTGACAAAGAACTTAAAAAGTCCATGGAGGAGATAGATAATGAGGCAGTGAAGACTGAAGCTGTCAATAATGGCGCACAATGGACCTTTATCCCGCCCTGCAGCCCCCATTGGGGGGGGGCGTGGGAGCGCCTTATTAGAAGTGTCAAGACCGCCCTACGCGTGATACTAAAGGAACGTGCACCCAGAGACGAGGTCTTGGCTACACTGCTCACCGAGGTAGAAGGTATCGTTAATGGCCGACCTCTTACTCACGTCTCTGTAGAGCCCGGTAGTTCTGAGGCACTTACGCCTAATCATTTTTTAATAGGATCCTCATCGAATTTGCCGCCAGCTGGTATGTTTAACGACTCTGATTTGAGTTTGAGAAAGAGGTGGAGAACGGCCCAGAGGTTAGCCGACATGTACTGGAAGAGATGGCTGAAGGAGTTTCTGCCACAACTGCTGCCGAGAAAGAGGTGGCAGCAGGAGCAGAGGTCTCTCCGTCCTGGTGATCTTGTGCTGGTCGTGGACCCCGACTCCCCACGCAATGTCTGGCAACGAGGTAAAATTTCGAAGGTTTTTCCAGGAAGAGACGGGCGAACGAGAGTCGTCGAGATCTCTACTCAAAGCGGCACGCTGCGCCGGTCAGCGTCTCGCGTCGCTCCCCTGCCTTTGGTAGAAGAGTGCTAAAGCACTTGCCCTATGTTTACAGTGTGCGCCAGCTTTGAAAACGTCGCCGTCAGCGAGTGTTTTTGTTCTAAAATGTCAGGCCTACCGAGCGCCGCTTCCTAAAATTGTGATAAATCGGGCTAGATAAATAGGTACTTTAATATCTTAGGAGTGTTCAGTTAGTGTTATAGCTATCTTCATTACAACCAGTGCACCATATCGTACACTGTCTTTGCCAGTACTCTGTCACGTCTAGACATAGACACCGGCGCCATCTCTGTCAGACACAAGAAAGCGTGACTAAATATCTGATAGACTTTATTTCCAGGGCCGATAGGACGTCTCAGATATTTTTGCGCACGGCCCTGACAGATATTTATTAATGTGGGTGACGTACGGTCAGCACAAAGCCTTTGTATTTTTAAATAAGGAAGTACCATTACCAGTACCGGAGACCAGTCCAGTTCTTCATAACCAACAGCTAAGTACTTTAGACGTAAAAGGGTCAAAATACCACAAAACGGAACTTATCACGCTATTATTACACAAGTAATAATGACCCCAAAATTCTGTCCACGGAACGTCATTTTTAATCAAGAATGGTACGTGAAGCGGTTGAAATAAAAAGCATAAGAATTTCAACCGGGACGATGGGTATAAGCTTTCATCTTCGTGGAATCCTGTTATAATGAGTGTCGGCGTCGGGATGAATGTTCGGAGGGACGATCGGACGTTGTTAGTGTTGTGTGTCGGTGTGATAGGGTGACTAATAAAAGTGAACAAGTGCGGGTAGTTCGTGATACGAGTGCCGGCACTATTAGTGCAGGTAGTTCGAAGAACTCGCGCCTAGGCAGACTTGACACCTCACATTTCAGTCTACTCGTGACCACGCAACTGTAACGTTGCCGAAACGTCGAGGTAAATATTACTTGTGTAAATAATAGCGTGATAAGTCCCGTTTATGGTATTTTGACTATGAGTGAGAATCACGAAAGTTTAAAATGTTATACGTAAAAGGGTAACAACCAAACATTTAACCTTCTCATTTATAACATTATTATAAGTAAGATTTTCATTTTTACCATCTAATGCGAATACCGTGTGTGGCCTATAACAGGGGCAAATAATTAAAACTCCTCAAACTCAACAACATTACTTCAGCGACTTTTAAAAATAATTCGTTTTATAATTTTTTATTACACTTCGGCCCACCGCCTCCAGCTTTATAAGGCGCAGGTTCGCCCACATATGGAATACTGCTCTCATCTGTGGGCAGGGGGCTCCCAGTACCAGCTTCTCCCTCTGGACCGCATACAACGGAGAGCGACTCGAATAGTCGGCTGCCAACGAGTTTCCGATCGACTTGACTCTTTGGCGCTGCGTAGAGATGTAGCTTCACTGTGCATCCTCTATCGCATGTACAACGGGGAGTGCTCCGAGGAGTTATTCGGGTTGATCCCTGCCGCATCCTTTTCGCCACCGACCTACGCGACAACACTTCCATCCTCACCATTTAGATGTTGGCGGTCCTCTACTGTGCGTTTTTCCAGAAATTTCCTGCCTCGCACAGCAAAACTCTGGAATGAGCTATCGCCTGCGGTATTCCCGGACCGCTATGACCTTCAAGTTTTCAAGAAAAGAGCGTACTCCTACCTTAAAGGCCGGCAACGCACTTGTGACTCTTCTGGTGTTGCAGGTGTCCATGGGCGACGGTAATCGCTTACCATCAGGCGATCCGCCTGCTCGTTTGCCCCCTATACCATAAAAAAAACACTTAGAGCTGGAAAGAAAGTATTCCAGTTTTCATAAAATATTTACTGATGGATCAAGTGTGGCGATAAGTTAGGAGTAGCATTTTTTGATCCTATTTGTAATAAAAAGGCACAATTTAAAATCTCTCACGGGTTATCAATTATGTCTGCAGAGCTTTGTGCTATTTATGAGGCCTTGTCGTATGTTCATGTATTAGGTTATCATAACATAGTGATTTTAACCGACAGCAAAAGTGCGATTCAACATATAGCTCGTTGTACGTCGGGGAAGCGTTGTTCTTCTACGGCTTACAGAATTTTGGAACTGATTTATTCCTTCCAAAATTCTGGCAAGTGTTTAAAAATTCAGTGGATCCCTTCACATATTGGCTTAGTAGGCAACGAGGAAGCTGATCGACTAGCCGCGTCTGCTGTTAGTGAAGGAACAGAGACCGTGATTGCTCCTGAATTTTCTGAGGTAATTTTGCGTTATAAGAACAAATGTCATGACCTCTGGAAAGAGCATTTCGACAGCCGGTCTCAGTTCAAGGGTATTTGGTATAGGACAATGCAGTCTGAGCCTCCTCGTGTACCTTGGTTTGATTCTGTTAGTCTCTCCAGAGCAAAAGTTATTTGTGCGCATAGACTTCGATCTGGTCATGTTCCTTTAAATAAGTTTGCGCATTTAATGAGAAAGGCAGAGTCTCCAAATTGTATTGAGTGCGATGTCGTTGAAGATGTTTACCACTTATTAATGGAGTGTGTAAGGACTCGAGCCAAGAGGAATATGTTTTACTCAATTTGGAATGTCAATATCTTAAATGTTGGTATTTTCCAAGCCATATTGTCGGAGCCTTGGTCGCAGGCTGCTAGATTTGTATACGGATTTTTAGATAAGTGAGTACAGATTTGTGTAGGCATTTGTTCCGAGTTCTGTGTAAAAGAATCCGTGCGCAGGTTTGCCACCCTGTGGCAGGGGATCGGTGGTAGGTATGGTTTGGAGGACATGTCAGTCCCTCTTGGCACGAGTTGTTAGGTACTCATTTAAATCTTATAGCTGTTGTTGTGTTTTTTATAGTCAAGGCCTTTGGGAACTGACATGTTCATTATCGTTTGATCAAAGTTCCATAATAATAAAGATTAAAAAAAAAAAAAAGTTTATTCGAAGAAGCAATGTAAAGCAAAATGTTTGATGTTTGTAGCGTGACAGGCGACGTCAGTTGGGTTCTAGGATGGCGTACATTGAATTTACGATTAGGTTTGTTAGAAAAAAAAACAAAAGTTAAGTTTTGATTTTAATTAAGTGGGACCATGATGATCCAATTACCAGTGATCTATAGAGCTTTCTGTTTTAATATTATCCCCGTTCTGGGCTAAACACATTGTATGTATACCATACCATGCCGTGGTGGCTTAGTGGTTTGACCTATCGCCTCTCAAGCAGAGGTTCGTGGGTTCAAACCCCGGCCCGCACCCGTGAGTTTTTCTAAATTCATGTGCGAAATTACATTTGAAATTTACCACGAGCTTTACGGTGAAGGAAAACATCGTGAGGAAACCTGCACAAACCTGTGAAGTAATTCAGTGGTATGTGTGAAGTTCCCGATCCGCACTGGGCCCGCGTGGGAACTACGGCCCAAGCCCTCTCATTCTGAGAGGAGGCCTGTGCCCAGCAGTGAGACGTAAATAGGCTGGGATGATGATACCATGTTTATTTAAAACAGCACTAAAATCGATATTCTCACTGAATAAAATATACCGCTTCATAAACTGCGAAATGAACTAAAAACCACATACTCGATCAACCACTAGCACTTGCACTTTCCGTATGCTTTATTGAACACATCAATTCTCCAAGACAAACCAAAAAACCACCGTATAAATTAGAGCTTAACGCTTCTATGAACTGCAAAATGTGTACCAAGTTAGGAGTGCAGCTATTGGATTTAATACTGTGCTTTAAGTGTTGGTGTTAGAGTGCTATTATTTAAACTTAGGCTGAGGATGAAGCTGGTTATTGGAGTAGGCGACAGCAGTGCCCATATTGGCTGGTATGGGAAGCGGAGTGTGAATGCTTTCCCGGTTCTTATTAGTTTTCTGTATAATTAGATGGAGTTTTACGATGCCTATTGGGTGGAAAGCGAAATATATGTCGTCATTAGGGCCCGGAATTTTGCGTGCGGCTATTAACAGATTGTAGGGAGAGAGCACCGCTTTTTATCGATGTTATCGACAAATCGTCAGTTTTTTTTTATGTTTCTGTTAAATAAAACCTCAAACTTTCCGATGATACGTACAGTCGAACCTCTTGCTCTGAGAGGAGGCCTGTGCCCAGCAGTGGACGTATATAGCTGGGATGATGATGATGTACAGTCGAACAAATTGAAGACCCAGGCAGGGTGGAACCTTTGTGTTACTAATGTCATGTTGACATCTCATACTTTTGTCTAGGAAATCATAGTGAAATTGATTATAGAAAGGTTACGCCCGGGTCATGATTCAATTTGTTCGACTGTACTTTTGTCAGCGTTCAATGATGAAAAAAGTTCGAAATATCGGAAAGTTTAATCCGTTTAAATTGCCTTATTGAAATCACTATAACTACGAATACATATTAGATATATATATAAGAGTTTTTTTTTATTCGACTGGAGGGCAAACGAGCAAGTGTGTCTCCTGATGGTAAGAGATCACCACCGCCCATAAACATCTGCAACACCGTATTGCGGATGCGTTGCCAACCTAGAGGCCTAAGATGGGATACCTCAAGTGCCAGTAATTTCACCGGCTGTCTTACTCTCCACGCCGAAACACAACAGTTTAAGCACTGATGCTTCACGGCAGGATTAGCGAGCAAGATGGTGGTAGCAATCCGGGCGGACCTTGCACAAGGTCCTATGTACCACCTGCAAAGTTGATAACCTAAGTAGGTATTTGCTTGTAAGTGGTATTTTATTTATAGATAAATTAAACGCAAAATTCCGGGCCTTAGTCATCATCATCATATCAACTGTGACATCTACACTGCTGGACATAGGTCTCACGCATAAACCTCCAGTTGCTTCGGTTGGAAGTGGCTTGCATCCACCGTGAATCGCGGCTTTATCCAGGGCGTCCGTCAATCTCGTTAGTGGTCTTCCTACGCTGCGCTTACGATACGAGGTCTCCATTCGAGATTCATTATGATGTGTTCCGAACTCACTGAATAGTTGCTGATCTTATAACAAGCTTTTATTTAGTTTCACCTGTCCCGTTATCTGTCTGCCTGTCTGTAATCAAATCTTGCAAGTTCAATTAGACCAACTTCCAGCTGTCGGATTGACTTGAAATTTGGCATACTTGTTTATGTAAATTGCGTAACAATACAGTAATCTGGTAGTAACATCCTGGTAGTCCGGCCAGGATCGTCTCCACCAGAAGAAACTCTTCAACAGTTAATGACATTGACTTGAAATTAGGTATGCAAATGTAGTTTGGGTGACAATATAAGTACGGTCAATAAATAGTACAGTCAGCAAAAAAAATCTTGTATTAAAAAATATTTTTTTTACCAAAAACTTATATTCATGCCAAATTTTATGTTCTGGTCATTATTAACCTTAATCTAGTGTAATGAATTGGTTAAAACGTAATGCTGCTCCGATAGATTGAGCACCTCACCCGCTACGACCACATTGCACCACACACACAGTATATATGTCGGCGGCCGATCGTAAAATCCGCCAGATCACGAAATTCCTAGGCATATCGTGAAATGCCGCCATTTCATGAATTGGCTAAGGGACATCCGCCATATCGTTCAAAACTAACCGTTTAGCGATTCGCCTAGTGACGTTTAGGCAGATCATGAAATTCCTAGGCATATCATGAAGCGCCGCCATTTCATGATTTGGCCAGTTTAGGCAGATCATGAAATTCCTAGGCATATCATGAAACGCCGCCATATCGGTTCTGGCACTTCGCCGGCCGCTGCCGCGGCACGCTCGCTTCGCTCGCTCGGCTCGTGCGTCGTGATCACAATTAATACTAACCACTCCTCGCTTCGCTCGTCGTACCTAAATTTTTCTATATAAATAAAATAAAAACTAGTGAATACTTTATTTACCAACAAAATACTAACCTCTAAAATACGGGCAGACGCCATGATTTTTTCACATTGTGCACAGAATTCGTTTGATTCACATAAAAAGAACGGAGCTGATGTTCAAAAGCTTCTTTTGCACTTCTATTTTGAATTCAATCACTATTTTCGGTTTAAAGATCATTTTGTTGCGACGCCGACATTTTCACGCGCTAAACAAACACGGCCGGTCAGCTGGTCACGGCCGCCATTGCATACGCAGCGCCACCAGTGGCCAAATAAGAAACTATTTTACGATGTGCCCGGTATAGAGCTAGGAATATCGACGAATGCGTTGCTCTAATCGATCTGCTGTATTATTTCTCAGGCACATCGTGATATGCCTGGCCAACGTTTAGGCATATCATGAAATGGCGGCGTTTCACGATATGCCTAGGAATTTCGTGATCTGGCGGATTTTACGATCGGCCGCCGACATATAGATGGCAGCCAATCGTTGTTCTCCAGGTTGCAGAGTTTTAATACCACTCGCCCCCTTCAGGCCCTTTTCAGGGGAGAACTGTAACAAGCAGACAAATTATTAAACCAGCACCGGCTGACAACTTTCAACTAAAAATTTACTTTTCACCTTGACAGCTGGTTATTTCGGCGAGTTGATTGACCTTTTCAACTTTGCAGCTTTATGTTTTTGTTGGAGACTTAGTTCAGCGACCCGAAATAATGTGAACTCTGAAGCTCTATCTTTGACTTGTCTCATCGGAATCCAATTTAATTTATTTGCAATACCGTTACAACTGTTGCCAGTAAAACAAGTTAAATAGGATTGGATTGGTACCGCTGCACTGTAGTCCGAAATCATATTTTTTTTTTGGGTTACTTGCCCAAAGGATGTCCAACAGGATCCTATAGGTAACTGATTCTCGTTTTTCTCTCTGTCCGTATGTTACAGCGCTATAACTTTTTAACTGCATATTTGAAACATAAAGTCAACCCATAAAGCAAGTTCAACATTCTATGGCACACATATTTAAACCGCAATTTTGACTGACTCCAAAACAAGATTAAACTGCTATTGACTTGAAATTGTACAGGTACTTAAGTATCTCTGATATTAATAAAATCGATGTTAATATAACAACTTCAGCAAAAATAAAACATCTAGCCATTGAAAACGAAATTGATAAAAAAATTACTTTGTAACTACTGAAACGACAGAAAAAGTTTTCATTTCCAAAATGCAAGTTTCTCTCGATTGAACTGTTATTGGAGTGTCATTTCCAATCCGAAAGTATTTTTTAGATAACTAACCGTATCGCGGCAGAGCACCACTGTGCGAATGAATGAACGATCTATTCATTCATTGGATTAACGAAGCTCGCATCGTTCAATACGAGGCGATTGGCAAACATTATGAGTTTCATTTATTCTTATTTCAATCGGTATAAATTGCTTTGAGGGCCACAAGGAGTTAAAAAAGTTAAAAAACGGGCTGTTTGAATAAAAACTTTTAGAGATGGTATTGTTTTAAACTTTTTTAAATACTTATCTATTTTAAATACTAGACTTAACTACCCACGGCTTCGCACGCGTAAACGTTTAGATCTGACAGGTGAATTAAAAAACCGAAATTGTACTAAATTTCCATGGGAATTTTCAAAAATTACATCCTGGTTTTCATTAACGTTGCATCTTAAGTAACTGTTCCAAATTTCTAACTGACTCTAAAGCCTAGTCGTCGAAATTTTGAGATTTTATCCTGATCTCGTAGAAATATCGGGCAAAAAACAGCGTTTGTGTTATTCCACATCTCACCACATTACATTCAAATCTGTCCAGCCGTTACAGAGTAACAAACGTACACGTACACAAACTTTTGCATTTATAATATTTACTAAATAGTAGCATGGTATGATGCTTATCTCTGACTACAATAGCATCTAATGGAACCAAAATGTGACCTAAGATGGTGCTTGCTTTAGCAGGTTGAATAATGAAGGAAGAGAAAATATGCTTTACTTGTGGTTAACCTTAGAAAGAAGCTAGCATAGAGTATACAGTGCTAGTGGAAATTAAATAAACTCCTACAATTTTGATGCACACTGCGAAACAGTCTGTACAAACTGAAAGCAAACCTACTGCACTTCGCGCGCAGACCAACTATGACCAAAAATCCACCGCAGAATCGTAGGAAAAAATAAAAAAAACAGTTACACCCGTTATCTGAATATTATGTTCCAAATAAACCAACACCACCCGAATTTCTCATTAATGTCAAAACATACAAAAAGCTGTTTATATTTTAACATCCACCAATAAACGTTGACCTTTCAGCACTTCCAGATCCCTTTCAATTCGGAGACCTTTCAGTCATTGTGCAAAGCGGGAAGGCTCATTTTATCCTGGTGCTGAGGTTATTACTCTTCATCAAGTACATGTCGGGCATGTCACGCGAAACGCTAGTGCTGAAAGTCCTTACTCCATCCGTTTTTATTTGCGGCACGTCTTTTTGCAATTATCTAGATATTATTGATGGGTTACACAGCGTATTGGCCGCGATGGATCGCTTGTATGGAAGCAAAATATGGGTATTTTTGACAAATCAATATGTCATATAAATATGGAGTGAAATTTAATTGTAGGATTGTAGCTTCGTCCGTGTGCGATTGGTTGGACAGCTCACGTTTTATGTGCTTCCGTGGAAATACGTACAGTCGCGTTTATAAACTTGTGAGCAAAAATTTTATCAAAAATATCTGAAAATGCTTCTACGCCGTTAACAATAGTCGTGTACAGATATTTTTGATCAAATTTTTGCTCACAAGCTTATGAACTCGACTGTACATGGACAGCTGTTTAGGCTGCGTTCCACCCTCTGGTGGTGATGTGCAAGAATGCGTTACGAGTCAAAGTCAAATCAAATTCAAAGTCAAAGTCAAAGTATCTTTATTAAATTTAGGCTACAACAAGCATTTATTAATGTCAAAAAAAACTACCACCACCGAGTAATAATGTTTGTCATGAACCAATAGAAACGCTTCATTAACCGTATCGGGCAAAAATATGTTCTTTGTATCGAAAAGTACGAGACTGCCCACTAGCACGTTTCGGTAACCAACTGTCGTCGTCGCGTGTCATGTATGCGTTTGACATTCCGTTTGACACTCCGTCGACACGATCCTATTACGGTCATGACATGATACGGTGTAGGTAGAGACCAAACGTAGTCCCGGTCTCATTTGAAAACTAGGCAACAGAAATAGATGAAATTTTGTAAGTATGGACTAGACGTAATTATCAATTATCTATGCCTGTGGTTTTTCAGATTTTCATATAAATGTGTAATATCAGAATTACAGGAGCTCAAAATCTACCAAAATAAAGATGTCAACTTTACACAAGAATTACAGAATAATAAAGCATTTTTACAAAAATCGAAAACCACAGGCATAGAAAATATAATTATAAAAAAAAAAAAACCAAAATTCTTCCGCCCAATCTTGAAAGCCTACAGCTATCTCGATATAAATTACTTACGTCGTTGCGGAAGGCATGAGGGACGGCTGCGAGCGCATATGTCACGAGCGATAAAGACAGCAATATCCCAAACGAATACCTTACGCGGCCGCGCGGCCGGCAGGGAAACTTCTCTAAACCTATCCTCGCCTAGCGTACCTATTCCTGGCATATTGGTTCATGTCAAACATATTCCCCCCATGGCATCTTCGGGCAACTCTGGTGGAAACGTAGCTTATGACTGTGTGACACTGATTATTGTATATGTAGAGTCATGCACGATGACGCGTGCCGTGGTTCTTATTACAAGTACATTAATGTCTAATTTTGCGTCTTCGTGGATGGCACTAGGTTTATCTGATTAATCATGAATTTTGGAAAGATAAAAGCAGTTGCCATGTAGTTTAGTGGTAGATGTGAGGATTAATAATAAGGGAAATGAAATATATTAGTAAAAAAATAAGAAAAACAATTTTGAACTTCTCTGTTTAAAGACAGTAAAAAATACAGCGTGTATTTTTCATACTACCTTAAACTGTTACCAGACGAAGATTTAAGTGCTGTGAACCGATATCTAAACAAATTGCTAATTTACAATTAACTAACAGAGCATAATTCATTTTTAAAATATTTTCGAGCAGCAATGTAATGCGTACAATAATTTGATACGAGAGAGAAGCGTTCTGTGACAGCTGTCACGTCAACAAGTGCGGCGTTTTGAATAAAAACATAGTAGTATCGCGTAGTGATACATTGAGTGCTAATTAATTTTGTATGGAAAATAATATTTTTTTTACTAAAACCTCGTAATAAAATGTGATTATTAGGGCCTTCGCTAACTGCCCTTAAAGTTTGAGGTAGTATCAAAAATACACGCTGTATATCTAGTTGTGTGAATAATTAAGTGAATGTTTAGTATGTTATAAATATTTCTGAACAAATAAAACACTAGGTACATTAAATTCAAGACTTTTTTGATCTTGTTACTGCGTAGGCTTAAATTATCGATGGTGGAAGTCTCAATTGACGTAAGGGACAAAATGCTACTTTTCAGGAGAGCGAAAGAAGTTTTTGGTAATTTTCAAACACTCACAGCATTGTTAATGTTTAACTTAGCAGAACGTTATAATTACGAAATCTTGAATTTTCTTGCTTTTCAACGTGAAACTATAGACATTTTCGTAAAAAGCTTAATAAGAAAATAGCTGTCCCTTACGCCCGTGATAACGGTGTCATAGCCCCTTACACCCATAAACCGTAAATAAATAAATAATGTAGTAACCGATTTTGGTCTTATAGGACATTTTATATTTTATTTGCTACATATTTGGACGTAAGTTCCTGTAGAAAAATAAAAAAAATGGTGAATTAACTCAAAGAAACCACTTTAATTATTTAAAATAACGCGCAAAAGCCATAATTTTGTACGTCCCCTTAAAAATATGTAATTTGTAACATTTTCTTTAAATGGACATTATAAGTTAAAAGTTAAATAAAACTCAAATAAATTTTTATACGTTTTAAACTTCGTGATTCTCACTCATAGTCAAAGTACCACCAACGGGACTTATCACGCTAACACACACGAGTAATATTTACCTCGACGTTTCGGCAACATTGCAGTTGCCGTGGTCACGAGTGGACTGAAGTGTGGGGTGTCAAGTCTGCCTAGCAGCGCGAGTCCTTCGAACTACCCGCACTTGATCACTAATAGTACCAGCACTCGTATCACGAACTACCCGCAATTGGTGATTTTTATTTGTCACCCCTCACACCGATTCACAACACTCATCCTGACGTCGACACTTATTAATAACAGGATTCCACGAAGATGAAAGCTTATATCCATCGTCCCGGTTGACATTTTATGCTTTTTATTTCAACTGCTTCACGTACCATTCTTGAGTAGAAATGACGTTCCGTGGACAGAATTTTGGGATTGTGAAGCTCAATCCAGTGGTTTGGTCCTGACTCCAACAAATGCTCGGCTATGGCTGACTTGTTTGTTTATAGCTGAGAGGGGCAAGGAAGATATTGCAGCTGTTAAAAAATCGCCAAGTAAATAAGTTTTTATCCCGGAAATAGCATAGTTCCGGGGGTAGCGATAAACGAACTGATGATGTTGTTGATGACGATGATGATGAAATGATTTTCACTACACCACTGGCGTACTAACTCTGCTTGCTTGCATTATTGCTTACATGCTTGCTTGCTTGCTTGCATGCTTGCTTGCATGTTTGATTGCATGCTTGCTTGCACTATTTCTTGCACATTTGGGAGTATTCTTGCTTGATTTTTTGTTTGCATGCATGCTTGCCTTCTGGCTTCACGCTTGCTTGCATGCATGCTTGCACTATTTATGCTTCCTCTAACACACTGATTGCAGCTGTGAGGGAGTGGGACGCCAGCCCGCTTCATGAGCGCTGGAGGAGATACCATAGACCTGTCATCGCGGGATCGGGGTAACCCGCGATGTTCATCTAACCCAGGCCGATAAAATTGCATGTTTGTTGATTTGATTGACAAATTACATGCTCACTTGCAAGCCTGCTTAGGTGGTTGCTTACATGCTTGCTTGCTTGCTTGCTTGCTTGCATGCTTGCTTGCATGCTTTCTTGCACGCTTGCTTGCACTATTTCTTGCACATTTGGGAGTATGCTTGCTTGAGTTGTTGTTTCAATCACTACAAGTTCTAAAACCCATCTGTTTTGATGCCTCCTACGACCTAACATTAACAAGGTATTTTAATGAACTAAAAGAAGCAAGCTAGGTATTTTAATTTAAGTTACACCCATAAAGTAACCTCAATTTTTAAATGTCTGTTTGTTACTGTCCTTACGACCAACAATTTACTCTAGTTTTAGCTTTTGATGTCCCTTACGCCATAAGAGTATTCCTTATTTTATAAGTTGCTGTTGTTTAATGCCCCTTACGACGTACCAATTACACTTTTTTTTAAATGTCTGTTTGCTACTGCCCCTTACGACGACAATTTACTCTAGCTCTTGCTTTTTATACCCTTACGCCATAAAAGTATTTATTATTTTATAAATTGCTGTTTTTTAATGTCCCTTACGACGTTCCGATTATACCATTTTAACCCTCAACATACATAATTAATTATACAGGCCAATTATTATTATGTATGCATCATCATCTCGGCCTATATACGTCCCACTGCTGGGCACAGGCTTCCTTTATTAGGATCTGTCAGGACAGCTTAATAAACAAAGTAGCTAAGAGAAATTTACCTCACACCTTGACTGAAATTCCATTACGGAAATGTTAGCTCGACGTCAAGCCATTAGGGGATCCATCAACTTAATCTTCTTTTTTTTGTTGCTTTTGGCATCTTATAAAAAAATACGCGCGTTGACAAAAAACAAACGTAGGCAATCAAATACGTCCTCCGTGTTTGAACGTGTCTGACACGACTGACCGAATGTGCAATGCGCAAACGCTCGGCGCGTGGAAGGTAGGTAGACGCGTTAGTATTTTGATGTTAGGTACAAGAAATAGGTACAGGCGGTAAGGTTCGCCAACAACTTCTTGCTTTTTTATCTTATTCGTTATAAAATGTTGGGGTGTAAAGGGCAATGAAACAATAATTGACCCATACGCCCTTTATTATATTTGTTGGTTTTTTTTTAACGACATGAGCCGAGTCGTAAAGGACATATGAGACTGCCACAGCCCCTTACGACCCAAATATTAAAATAATACATTTACGCCATTTTTCAGCTCAATATTTTATATCAGTCCTTAAGCTATTTTATTTTAAAATAATAAATGTTGATAACAGCAAAAGTAAGGGGCGTATCGTAACTTGAATACTACCAATCGACAGAGAAAAAACTCTAATTTTCTATGTTTAAAAGTGATTTTCGGTATTTTGTCCTTACGCCAATTGAGACTTCCACCATCGATATAAGTACT